>NC_066595.1:2222500-2255000 GCF_905475345.1 Vespula vulgaris | reverse complement strand
AAAGATAGAAAAAGAGAGAGACAGAGAGAGAGAATGTGTGCACGGTATGAAAGTGTGTAATAGAAGAGAATAGCTCTCTTGCTCTAACTGCATTTTTACGGTCAAACGATGCAACGTTTTAGAAAATGCATTTACGTTAAAACACGCGGAGCTACTTTCTTTTTATTTTTTCTTTTATTTTTTTTAATTTTTCGAGAGAGAAAGAAAAAAAAAAGAGAGAAAGAGAGAGAGCTTTCGTACTTCTCCATTCCTCAAAGTATACGCGTTTTATTTTCTTTCTTCGTTCCCTTCATTCTGTCTTTCTTTATTTCTTTATTTCTCTCGATTTATTCATTTATACGGTATTGCTAGTAGGTAGTATCGAAAACATTTCAATTCGTTTCCTTTGTCTCGTAAAAATCGTGAAATTCGAACGATACTAGTGATTTATCGAAAGTTCGAATATCTTGAAACGCATTTAAATAATTTGGGAACGTTAGAAAGACGTGCTCGGAAATAGAAGAAAAATAGAGAGAGAGAGAGAGAGAGAGAGAGAGGGAGGGAGAGAGAGGGAGCTAGTAAATAATAATTGAAGGTCATCCCTTAAGAATCTGAACGCGACTCACTAATTACGAATTATTAGTGAAAACCTTTTCTCTGCTCCTTTTGTCTGTTCTTTTTTATTACTTCTTTTTCTTTTTCTTTTTCTTTTTCTTCTTATCGAAATGAGAAAAATGAGAGAAAAAAAGAAAAAGAGAAAAAGAGAGAGAGAGAGAGAGAGAGAGAGAAAGAGAGACATCTGCAGTGCGTACGTATGCCACGCGCACGTGACCCGTTTACTTCATCGTCCTTTTTAATACATACGTACATAGATACATATATATATATACATACATATGTATATACATACATACGTTCTACGTAGAGCAAGATGAATCCAATAAAAAAAAAAAAAAAAAATAATAAAAGCAGGCCATTATTTTAATACACCAAAGGGGAATCCTTTTTATTATTAGTTTTTTATTATTTATTTATTTATTTTTTTTTTTTCTTGTTTTTAATCTTTCTCTGATCCTCTTCGTTTCATCTCGCTGACATCGTCACGTCACACTTATGTCGTTAATGATCGAAATGATGTTGAACGTTTATATATATTCTTCTTTTTTTTTTTTTTTTTTTTTTTTAATTTCATTTTAATTCGACCTTCGTCGATTTCGACTTCAATGGACGATCAATATTCTCTCTCTCTCTCTCTCTCTCTCTATTTTCGTTACGAGATAAATTTAAGAGAGAATTCTGATGTAATGTTCGCGACGTTCAAATAAAGAAGAACAGTGTTGTTTAGTAAGTTTAATTAGAAAAGGTGTAAGAAGTAAAGATACATGTATATGCATAATAAGAGGGAGAGATAGAGATAGAGATAGAGCTAGACAGAGAGAGAAAGAAAGAGTTAATCCAAATTTTCTTATCGTTTGAAAAAGATACGAACAATGTTTAGCAAGTGTATCCATCCAGTTTCTCTTATCGTACACTCTATTTGGCCTAGTTTCTTAAATTACGCAGGTCAGCCAACCAGACGCCGAATATTTTTCCTAGAGAAGGATCCCTTTTGTCGTCCTTGAGTCTCGCTAGGTCAGCAAAGACCATCTCTCTCTCTTTCTCTCATACACAAAAGGATATTAAAAAAAAAAGATCAACTTTGTTCTTTTAATACTTCATAAATGTCTAATTAACAAATTAGATAAGCGCAATCGATCAATAGGTGATAACATATATCTATATTCGTATAACAACTCTCAAATAACAAACAGTTGACCTTTCGACCTATGTATCTATAGATTTTTCTTTTTTACTTATTGTCAGTACGATCCGTCCTATTTAAATTTCCATATAATAAATATGGAATGATTTCTTTTTTTTTTTTTTCAACATATCTGTACATCTACATACACACACACACACACACACACACACACACACACACACACACACACGTACACATACACGTGAAAACTCACCCGTTAAAGATAAATATGATCTAACGCATCTATAGATCCTATCGAAGAGAACTCCTTGCAGCCTCGTGTTAGTTTCACGGGAATTCGTCTCACGATGCACTTGATACAAGTGCATAAGAGAAGGGAGAGGACAAGGAGGGCACTGTGCTCGTTCCAATTGGTCCACTAATGGCGCGTATAAGTGGGTGAAACGTGCGTTCGAATCGTCCTCTCTTGTTGAGTATATACAGGTTCCTTTTTTGAACAGACACAAGCTCTTGCATTTCGTAAAGATCGTTTATCTACTCTTTGAGAACCTTCCAATTTATTCTTTGTGTCGTTCCTACCCCTTTTTTTTCTTATTATTATTTTTCTTCCTCCTCTTCTTCTTCTTCTTCTTTTTTTTCTTTTCATTTTTTTTTTCTTCTTTTACTTCTTGGTTTTCATAGGGATAGGGGTGTGTAGGAGTTGGGAAAGGAGACTAAAGAGAAACACTTCTTAAAACTCTCTGTAGAATCTTTTCTTCCATTTTTTTTCTTTCTTTCTTTCTTTTCCTTCTTTTTTTCACTTTATTTTTCTTATCTTTCTTTACTGAATTTTTTCTTATTGTTCTTCTCCATCTTCTCAATATTCGAGCGGACGTACGATATTTTACGTGAGAACGTCATTTCGTTATTTTTTTATGACATTTTTTTATTTCACTGAGAGATCGATCGATCAACGTCGTTCGAAAGAAAACACTAATGTTTATCGTTTATTCGAATTTTTTAATTAGTTCATTAAAAGTTTTGAATTCATATATATATATATATATATATATATATATATATATATATATATTATAGTTATTCTTATGTTTGATTTCGCACGGTTACATAAAATCTCACGCTCTCTTTTGAATATTCTAATTAATTTCTCTCTCTCTCTCTCTTTTTTCTTTCACGCTCACTGTATCAATGTCTAACGAAAAAAGAAAAAATGAATTAAAAAAAATATACGGAGGAGGATTTAGTAATCACCCTGTCTTTTCCTTCTTTCTTCTCTCTCTCTTTTTTTTTTTTCTAAGAGAATCGAAAGATAACTTAATATTACGGTTGATATAACACCTCTCTCGATCTTTCTTTTTCTCTCTCATCTAACTTCGCACAGGAAATAATTAGATCGGAATTTCTTAAGAGTTCTCGCCTCCCATAAAGAAAGAAAGGATCCTTCTTATCTATCGTTCATTCTCCTCGTGAAAATCCTCTGTCGAACATATACCAACACATATCCACGTATGTATCTATCTACGTGTATATGTATGTAGCTCCTACTACCTTCGTGTGTGTGTATGTATAAGCATCGCTCGTGCGCGTTGCCCTACTTTCAGACTTTCATCGATTCTTCATTTACAATGTTTAGCATTAGCAAGGACATCGTTTAATTAGAGTATTTCAATTTCTACGGTGTTCATCGGCCCGATTATAGTTAAAATGCAATCGCGAAAATTTCGCGTTAATCGGGAATATTCATCGAAAAATATAATTGTTAAAAATCGATCGTTTAATAACAATATTATACGATACGATACAATTTTTTCATTACGCCATTTTGTCGGAAATGAAATCGAATCGAATATCTTCGTTTATTTATGAAAAATTAGATTGTTATAATCTATATAAGATACTTATAGTAAACTATGTATACATACACACATATATATATATACATACATTTATACATACTCACGTATGTATCTACATACATACATAGATACATACATATGTGTCACATATGTATGTGTCACGTATGTACATACTTACTTACACACATCGAAGAAATACTCGGAAAGTCCATTTGCAGGTTGCAAATAGGTAACGATAAATCGACGTAGGAACGTCGCTTTTCTTCGATCGAAGATGGAATGAGGAGAGGACGGTAAACTGGGAAAACTCGTAATGGGAGTGAGAGAGAGAGAGAAAGAAAGAGAGAAACAGAGAAAAAGATAGAAAGAGAGATAGAAGATAGAAAGAAAGAGAGACAAGAGAGCGACCGCGTGATTCGTGTAATCGAATGCAAGTGGAGCGACAGGTGGTACGAGTAACGACGAGAGGATCGTCAGAAAGAGAGAGAGAGAGAAAGAGAGTAAGATAGAGTAAGATAGAGAACAGGGAGGGACCACCGATCGATCGGTTGCCGCTTGATTGATGGAGGAGTTGAATAAAGCTGGGAGAGAACACGTGAGATAGAGCGAAATGAAAAATTGCCCGTGCTAAGCGTCGGTGTGTATGCAACTGTACGTATACTTGTGCATGCAACTACATAATGTAATGTAATTGTACGTATGTACATATATATGTAGTGTACACATGTATATGCACGTGTGTGTGTGTGTGTGTTAGACGAAGATACGAAAGATGCGTTCTTCAACATTTTCAAAAGCGATTGTTCTAAAAGCAATGTAAACACGTCGTTCGTGCTTTCTTTTCGTTTGTTTTCATTTTTCGTTCTTTATTTCTTTGTTTGTTTGTTTGTTTTTTTTTTTTTTTTTTTTTTCTAATCAGTATATCAATCGAGTAGCCGAGAAAGACGGGGAGGTGAAACAAAAGGGAACGAAAGAATAAAAACAGAATAAATGAAAGAGAGAAAAAGGAGGATGAAGAGGAGTTTTTCGATGGAAGAATGAAATAAAAAATTGTCGATGATGAATGAATAAAGTGAAGGAAGAAAAACGATTGATGATTTATTCGTTCGATCGATCGACATCGAGCTTTTCGATTATTTGATTGTAAAAAATAAGATAAGAGGGAGGAAAGATAGAGAGAGAGAGAGAGAGAGAGAGAGAGAGAGAGAGAGAGAGAGGGTGTATATGTGAAGAAAAAAAAAGTCACATAACATGAGATAAGAAGAATTCATTGAAGAATCCCATCGACGAGTGGCCGCATTGCGGAAAAAGTCCCATATAAACGATCTATTCGAGGTACTTTTCGAAATACATATATATGTATATTACGTATATGTATGTGTACATGTATATGTAAGTACACACTATAAACATATATATATATATACTCATATACAGTAATATTTATATATATATATATATACACATATATAATACTTACATTTATATATATGTATACACACACGCACGCACACTTACGATACTTACAATTTCGAACAGGCTATCTATAAAAATAAGAAAATATAGTGACGCGTGTAAAGTTTTCTTTGTAATACACACACATATATATATACACATACAAATATATATATATATATATATTTATTTATTTATTTATTTTAGAAAGAGAAACATTCGTAAGAGTGAAAAATGCAGACGCAAACGCGTCCTTTCCGCGTCTCTTCCGCGTTTTTTCCGTAAAAGGATCTATACTACAATTTTCTTATCCATCTATCTATCTGTCTATCTATCTATCTATCTATCTATCTATTTATCTAAGAAACATCGTTTCGTGTGTACGTGCGTGTTATATGTACATACGTAGTATATACATATAAAATACATAGATAAGATAGATACAAAGTAAGACTCGCCTCTAGAGAGTACAGACGCTTCCGTTCTCATTTTCCGTATACTAGAGCCCTACTTTATAACCTTTTAAAGGAGCAACGATGGAAAAGAAAGAAGAGCGATAGACAGATAAGTTGGTATCTCTTTATTTGGTTCGGGTTAACAAGATTCTATCGAGGCGAACGAAAAATCTCTGTATGTACTTTTACGTATATATATGTATGTATATGTGTATGCACGCTTTTATATAGCTAACTATAGATACACTACGTCATAAGTAGAATCTTTAAAAAAGGAGATTTAATTAGCGATAAAGTGCCGAACAACGACAAAAAAAAAAAAAAGAAAGAAAGAAAGTAAAAGAAAATAGAAGGGACGGGAAGATTTAAAAGAAAATTTTTATTTTTATTTTTATTTTTTCTTTTTTTACCCTCTCGAACATCTCTTAGTAAATATTGAACGGAGAACTTGAAAATAGATTAGATATAGATGCTTGTATTTTTGATTTTGTTATTTAAGAAAAAAAGAAAGAGAGAGAGAGAAAGCTATAGCGATCGTACTCCATTTTTTTTTTTTTAATAATAATTTCTGTACGTATCACAAATACATCTCGTACGATATACATGATCCTTAGACAAATCCATCGACGATTGAGATAATATCCTTCGATTAAAATTTATCAAAACTTCGAAAGATCTTTTTCATTTGTATTCTTTCATTTCATTTCAATATTTCGTCAATTTTTAACGTCAGAATATATTAGTATTATCCTTCAAATTAATTATCGATAATATTAGAACGTACAATACGTATGAACGAATACACCACTACATACGCGTGGATATACACAAAACCTATATACATATATACATATATCCGAACGTACGAAAGCAGAAAGCAAAGTGTATGTATATCTGTACGAGTATGAGTATGCATACGTGTGACCACCGACGTGTTTGATCAATGAAGCCTCACAGAAAGGTAACGTAACAACAAACGGTGAAACGCAACCTGCTTGGAAAGAGACCCCTCTCTTTCTCTCTCTCTCTCTCTCTCTCTCTATCTATCTATCCATCTAACTATCTATCTCTTTCTCTCTTTCTCTCAGAGTTCTCCCGTAATCGATAACATTTGTTTGGACGTTTTCGTAGCGTAGCAACATGCTGGAAACGCGAGCCAGGAAGATTCGTACGTAAGTACGTGGTAGAAATGGCTGTTTCTTCTTCGAAGGAGTCATCGTACTCTCTGATTTATGAACTTCGACCTCTCTCTCTTTTCTCTCTCTCTCTCTCTCTCTCTCTCTCTCTTTCTATCTCTATCTTTCTCTCGCATGTATATACACACATAGACAAATACACGTACATACTTTCCCCTGTGGCATACGTAATACCGCGAAATTCAATCCGCGTGTTCGCGTGCCTTCCTTTCGTGAGGAATTCTTTACTCAGCCCTCCTCCTCCCACCACCCACCTCCCACCTCTCACCTCCCATCCTATCCCACTCCTTTCATCTTTTCGACGATATTTATCCTACGGATAAAATCTTTTTCTTCTTTCTTTCTTTCTTTCTTTCTTTTCTTTTTGTCTCTTTTCATTAGAGACTTTTCATTCGTGCCACCGCCATGTCGTTTTGTTGCAACGTCGAGATAAAGCTGCTGATTAATTTATACGCTAATAACAATCGAAATTACCCGGATCGTAAAATACGCTCATTTTTTTCTTGACATTATTACACTTTGTATCTTTTTTCTTTTCTGTGTTTTTTTTTTTTTTTTTTTCTGATTCGTGAACAGTACTCGGTAATTTTAATTATTAACGTGAGAATCAGGAGAATTGCCATTCATCTTCTTTTCTCTCTCTCTCTCTCTCTCTCTCTCTCTCTTTACGGTTTTATACAATGATCGTTAATTAATAATTGGTAGTACGTTATCAAGCAGATTTCTCATCCTTCTTTTTCTTCTTTTTCTTTTCTTTCTCTTCTTCTTTCTTCTTCTTTTCCCTCCCTTTCTTTCCTTTTCTTCTTTTTGCTTTTTATTTCAAAAGAAAGACGTGATTTACGAGAAAATAAATGATCGTCCGGGGTTTGAGCACGTAGAAGGAAAGCTCCGCGTGACATACGTGCTTTCCATTTCGACAGGTTCACGTTTCGAAAAGCAAACTGTAAAAAAAGAAAAAGAAAAAGAAAAAAGAAGTAAAAACTTGCACGAGCTTGACGGTTATGAGGGGTTGAAAAAGGAAATAAAAAGAAAGAAAAGAATATTAAAAAAAAAGAAAACAAAGAAAAGAAATCAAATCACGTCGATTAATTTCGAGATCAATATATATATATATATACACACACACATATATACATGTATATATAAATATATATCTATAATATGCGTGTATACACTATTATACTCTTTGATTTCATCAAATAAAATATAACATTTCTTTTCCAATAAAATTTCGTTCGCTTCTTCGTAACGGTTAGTTCGGTTGATTTATGATTACTTTAGTACGATTATCGTCGATCAACGTTATCTATTCGAGATAATTATCAGTAAAGTAGCGATTAAGCGAACGGATAAGGTTCTTCGCAAAGCTACGAAGTTTTTATTCGTCCTATAATAGTTAAACGAATTTACTATCGAGTCTTTCTTTGACTACTAAGACGAAGACGACGACGACGATGACGATGATGATGATGATCATGATGATCATGATCATGATGATAATGATGATGATGATGATGATGATGATGATGATGATGATGATGACGCGGATGATTACGAAAACGTTACGAGGAAGCTTGCAATAACCGTGAAGGTACAAATCACTTGGAATTTCTCGTAGCTCGTTATGTTAAATGATAGGACGTTGAAGTAATTTCATCGGTAGGATATATGTATACATAAGTTATTTATCATTTTGAAAGGATAAACGTCGCGAGAGTGCTCGTCGTATATCGTTAAAACGTAAGAGCGATAAGAACTACGAGAAGGATTCGTGGTATGGGATTTTTCTTTTTTTTTTTTTTCTCGAATTTTTCTATGAAAAGAAAAAAAAGATACACGAGAAATAGACAGATAAGAATTACGAGATCCGCTGAATAGGATTTTTGTTTATTTATTTAATTTTTTTTTTTTTTTTTTTTGAATTTTTTGATAATCAGAAAAAAAAGACTAAGAAATAGAGAGATGAGAAGTACGAGATTCGCTGTATGGGATTTTTCTTTATTGTATCATCTTTTCTTTTTTTTTTTTTTTTTTTTTAATTTTTCGACGAAAAGAAAGAAGGGAAGAAAAGAAAAGAAAAAAAAAGAAATAAAACAAAGAATGAAGAAAACCACAATATATATTTTTAAAGTCAAAGACGAATCGTGATTATGCATGTATGTACATATCTACGTAGGTATGTATATATGCATGAAATTTTTAAAGATGTTACTTATTATTCGAGGAAATCTCATAAAATTCGTTGATTCAACTCTGGATGTTGGAGCAAGATCCCCGTAGTAGAGTTTTGTAGAAAATTTGCGACAGATTTCAAGAGAGAGAGAGAGAATGGACAGAGAGTTAGACAGGCGGGTGGGTAGACAGGTAGACAGAAAGAGAAAAAGAGAAAGAGTAAAAGAGACAAAAAGAGGGAAAGAGAGAGACAGAGAGAGAGAGAGAGAGAGATAAAGAAAGAGATGATACGAGAATAATTTAAAGCTTGCTCGTAAAAATCTCCGAAGGATCGTGTACTTCTAATCCCTCTATGTCCTCTCGTACGTCCTTCATTTACCCTTCCCTACCTTGGTTGCTCGTCTGTTATTAAATAAAACCAACAAGAAAAAACTGAAGTAAGAGTAAAAAGATAAAATTCGAACTCGTGATACGTGTAAGTAGTAGGAAGACAAGTAGCAATTACTTAGCGGTGTTACACATATACACACATACAGAGAGAGAGAGAGAGAAAGAAAGAGAGATATCTTTAATATCAATTTTAAAGCGTATCATACGATTCGAAACAGTACGTCGATGGAACGAGAGAAAGAAATGCTCGACGAATGTAAAAAAATAAAGAAAGATAAAACAGAAAAGACTAAAAATTACGAAAGAGAGAAGGGAAAGAAAAGGATCGACGATACGCGAAGCTCTGTTGTTTTCCAATTGAGAAAATCGTTCGTTATAACATTTTCGTGGAATAAATTAATCGCAGTGGGATTCAGACTTCGGCATGAAAGAGAAGTTAAAGGAAAGAGAGAGAAAGAGGACAAAGATTGGAAAAGGAAGAAGAAGTTACAAACGAAACGAAAAATGGTACATCCGTATAAAGTTTATGTGCGATTGCATTTTACTTGCTATCTCTCTCTCTCTCTCTCTCTCTCTCTCTCTCTCTCTCTCTCTCTCTCTCTCTCTCTCTCTCTCTCTCTCTCTCTTTCTCTTTCTATCTACCGAAAAAGCCGTCGATGCGATGGAGAATGCGTTCCTTAGGACCGCGAGTTATTTTAAGAGAACTGGTTTGGTCGCCGCGCGCTATATTTACTTTTCTCTCCGACACGCCAAAGTCATTGACAGTGTGGCTCGCGCGTCCTCTCTTCTCTCGGACCTCACGAGAGAAGAGCACCATCATCCTCACCTTCCGTGTCCTTCGTCGTCGATTCTTTTTAATCTCCCTTCTTCTTCTCTCTGTTCTTTTTTTTTTCCTTTTTCTTTTTTTTTCCCTTTTTTTCTCGTTTTTTTTTCTTTTTCTTTTTTTTTCTTTCTTTTTTTTTTCTTTTTTTTTTTTGAACGACGACGAAAATCTTAAGTAAAATAGATAAAAATGTTAGATCCAAAAAAGAAGTAAGATAAGAGTAACAATGGTGACGATACTAAAGAATGAAGTAATTATTGTAAGTATCAAATAAAATTCATTCTCTCCTTTTTTCTTTTTTTTTTTTTTTGTTTTTTCTTTCTTCTTCTTCTTCTTCTTCTTCTTCTTCTTTCTAATAACGAATTGTCTATATGTGGGAAGGATAAATAATTATCTAATGAATATTATCACGGCGATGAAGAACAAAGTAAATTATCTAAATATTAAAGAAAATTCTTTCGTTCTTGTAACTTTTGTTTCCCTACTCCCCTCCCTCTTTTTTTCCTTCTTCCTCCTTCTTTTCAATAACGAAGAATAAAATAATTATCCGAATATTAAATAAAATTCTTTCATTCCCCTTTTCCTTCTCGTTCCTTATTTTTCTTCATTCTTCTTTTCTTTTTCTTTTTCTTTTTTTTTTCTTTCTTTCTTTTAATCGCTCGTTCATTCTCCTTTTCTTATACAACGATAAAAGATTTGCTTTCGAGGAGGAAATTTTATCTTTTTCCTCTTCTCTCTTAGTTCCTACAATCAACCAACCACCCACCTATCCATCCATCCATCCATCCATCCATCCATCCATCCATCCATCCATCCATCCAGTCAACCATCAAGCCAGCCCTTTTCGTCGCTTTAATAAAAAGAAACTTTTGGAAGTAGATCGAGAGAGTAGACACTCGCGCGAGTAGATCGAGCGTGAAACTCTTCAGCGAGTATAGTAGTCCGTGCTCGTTCAAACTTTCCCGGACTGTCATCATCCTCTCGATCGAGACCCACGCTCCATTTCGAGCGACCTAAGCGTGTGATTTTCACTCTAACGATGCCAATCATCTTATACCGAGTCTTCTCTACTTCGTTATAAGAGAGAGACAGAAAGAGAGAGAGAGAGAGAGAGATAAATAGAAAACTTACGTATCGAACGAAGACGAAGTTATAATGAGAAGTGAAAAGAAGAATGATATGGATAAAAAAAGAGAGAGAGAAAGAAAAGGAAATGAAAATGCGTATTTGTTAATTAACCTTTTAACTTTCCAGGGTTTCGAGTGAAATTTATTTCGAATAAAATAATTAAACGATATGTGGGAGTCAAAGAGAGAGAGAGAGAGAGAGAGAGAGAGAGAGAGAGAGAGAGAGAGAGAGAGAGAGAGAGAGAGAGAGATAGGTAAATGAATAGAAAATTTATGTATGCGACGAAGATAAAGTTATAATGGGAAGTGAAAAGAAGAATTATGTGAAAAGAGGGAGAAAAAAGGAACGTGTTTGTTAATTAAGTTTTCAAGGTTTTCAGTGAAGTTTATTTTGACTAAAAAAATTAAATGTAATGTGGATGAAAGAGAGAGAGAGAGAGAAAGAGAGAGATGAATAAATAGGAGACTTATGTATTGGACGAAGACAAAATTATAATGAGAAGTGAAAAGAGCGGTGATAGAAAAAAAAAAATATATATATATATATAAAATAAATATTACACATTTATCGAGAAATTTTCGCAAAGTCTCGAGTGAAATTTATTTGTATTAAAAAAGAAATGTTAAAGTGATGAAAACCAAAAAAAAAAAAAAGAAAGAAAGAAAACAATATTTACGTATCAATTAACCTTTGAGAGAGATTTTCAATCAGCGAAGCTGGGATCAATGAAATCTATTTGATTGAAAAATAAAATGTTATGAATCGCGATAGGAAAACTTTGGATAAATTAATGAATCGTATAATATAATACCAAATTGGAAAATATTCGCACGTTCGGAAAATTCATCCCGTTATATTTATACCCATGTGCTTCAAACATCTATCAAAACTATATATGTATATATATATATATATAAAATATAAAAGTATTATATCGAAACGAAACGTTTAAACGAGTCTTTATAATTGTTGCTTGTTTTTCTTTTATTTTTTGCTTTTTAATTAGCGATCCATTTTCATTTTGCGTGTTTGTAATTGAAGATGAAAGACGCTGAATTATTTGGGCAACTCGACGTAATGTATTTTTTTTTCTTTTTTTTTTTTTTTAAAATGAATAAAAAACATGTGATTTATATGTGCGTGCGCGCGTATGTACGTAGAATCTTTTTTTTTTATCGCGAAAGAATTATCAATCTTCCCACGAGAAATAAATTCGTATCGTTTGGATTAATTAAATTATCTTTACAATAAAAGTCTTTAATATTAATCACGATTTAATTAGAATTCAAAGATACGCTGAGACCTTATCGATAAAGAAAGTCTACGATAGAAATTAAAATAAAATTGTTCGACGGGAATATTGAAATTTTCTACCCTTTTAATATCCATGCTTAGTTATAAGACCGACGAGTAAAAAAATTTAATTATAATGAACTATAATTAATAATAAATAAACACGAGGTAGCTTATCCCGGAGAAGGAACTATCATTATATCTGCGACATATTACAGAGTAGCCTACGTATAGAAGCTTCGTATTTCTCATAATCAAAGCACTCCAATTACATCAATCACACCGTCTCGTATCACCAATAATGAATACAGTGTTCTGCGTATATCACACGAGAATCTTGTTTCCTTGAACCTCGGGAACGCGTATCATTCATTGCCACTAATCAAACTGGATACCACGAAGAGAAAAGAAGTGTGTTAGCGATTTTTATCTTATCGCGAATTGATATAATTGATTAATCGGAATTCCATAGAGAGAAAGAGAAAGAGAAAGAGAAAGAGAGAGAGAGAGAGAGAGAGAGAGAAACTTTTATATCTTACAATCGAACGAACTATATACATACATACATACATACATACATATATATATATATATGTACTATATATTTACAAGAGAAAAGATCCATTGCAAACATCAATTTTGCAATTTCCTTTTGCAGATATTGACGAAATATAAAAAAGAAGAAAAAGTAACGAATAAAAAGATTATTAAGAAAAAGTGTTATGAACGAAGAAGAAAAAAAGGAAAAATAAAAAAAAAAGTGGAGGATGATTGGGGGTGGGTGGGTGGGTGTATGTATACCTGAAAAATTTTGCTGAGTT
The DNA here is from genome assembly GCF_905475345.1 of Vespula vulgaris. Classification (NCBI taxonomy): domain Eukaryota; kingdom Metazoa; phylum Arthropoda; class Insecta; order Hymenoptera; family Vespidae; genus Vespula; species Vespula vulgaris. Next base: position 2,241,667 of record NC_066595.1, on the reverse strand, counting down.
TTCCTGAAACCTCAAAGGTATTCCAAGTATTCGAGAGAGGAGTATATACCGCGATAAAACGCTTCGAGCTGTCTCTTCTCCCTCTCTTTCTCTCTTTCTCTCTTTCTCTCACGTGAACGTATATACATAGCCGCTTAAACATATATATACATACACGTACACGTACAAACAGACACATACATATATATGAATACATAGAATGCGCCCACGCGTCACGCTCAGCGTGGACTAACGACCACGCTAACGGAGTATACCTACATTATAGCGAAGGTAGCGGCCTGCGAAACGAACCAACCAGAGAAAATGCTGTACTACTCGCAATGCCGCTTTGCTTTGTATGTGTATATACGTGTATGTATGGGTTCATGTATGTATTGTGTGTATACATATGCACATGTACATACACGTATATATATATATATCTCTAACGTGAATATATATGAATATATGCATGTATATGTATGTGTTTTATATTGTATGGTGTGTGTGGTGTATGGTGTGTGTGTTGGAGCGTATGTGACTCGACGAACGAGTCATAGTAAGAGAAGAGAAGGGGAGACTGCTAGCTGTCGGTGGAAGAGAAGAAGAAGAAGAAGAAGAAGAAGAAGGAAGAAAAGGAGATGGAGGAGGTGGAGGAGGTGGTGGAGGAGGTAGAGATGGAGGATGAGGAGGTTTCATGCCGAGCCGGAGAAGTAGTCGGCCCGAGAGAATCGCGGAGCTCTCAGCTGTCCGGCCACCTCGAAAACCGGCGCCCGAATCCACATTCCGATACAGCGTGCGCTATTCTTTGTGTTAGTGTGTTAGCTGTGTATGTGTGTATATGTGTATATATATATATATAATACGTGTGGTTCGTCGTGTGTATGTATAATAAGTGTGCGTGCGTACATGCGTGTATACTTTTCTCTCTATCTTTCTCTCTTTCTTATATATTATATATATATATGTATGTATGTATGGATGGATACATATATATATATGTATATATATATATATATTAAAGAGAGAGAGAGAGAGAGAGAGAGAGAGAACAAGCAAGTTATCCGAAATATCCGCTCGATCTCGTCGATCCAGCTGAAATAGTTGCGAGTAAACGTGAATCCACGCGTCGCGTCGCGTCGCGTCGCGTCGTGTCGCGTCGTCGAAGAGAAAGATTCTTCTTGAACTCCGTTCGGAACCTTTTTCGCATTTCGAAAGAGTTCATCGATAGAAAATCTCGTTTCCAGTTAGCTAGGCTACGTTATATTAAAATTTATGCGTTCTCGATCTTCGAGGTTCGAAGATTTTTTTTGAAGGCATCTCGTTATCGATTTGAATTTGGACTTTTTTTTTCGGTCCGTTTTCTATCTCTTTTTCTTTTTTTTTTCTTCTTTGCCTTGCTTTTTTTCGTTTCTTCTTTTTTTTTATCTTTTTTTATTTTTTTTTTATTTTCTTTTTTTTTTTTTTTACCTTCGATCGGTTCTTCGAGGAGCTGCGATTTTGAAAGCAGATAATTTTTGTTTCTCCTTTGGTCTAGCACCAAACCCATCGGTAGACTGGAATCTTACTTAGCGAAAAAATTTTCTTCTTCTTCTTCTTCTTCTTTTCGGTCTTTTTATTCTTTCACGATTATTGCTAGTTAGTTTGTGTGATCTCTCCGTGTCTTGGATGTTTAGATCGTGGAACACGCGAACTTTCGTTCCGTTCGTCGGGTTTAAGCTACGAGACGAGATATTACGGTGAATTACGAAAGGGAACAGATTTGAGATTTTCTTCGTTATTATATATTGTATTATTGTAATGATTATTATTATTATTATTATTAATTTATTTTTTATTTAATTTACATTTCTTTATGTTTTAATTACCACACTTTATCATTATCGTTATTATTGTAATGACTGTTTATTGTTGTTGTTGTCGTCGTCGTTGGTACATTTTTCATAGCAGTTATCTCGCAAAATAATAATTATACGAGGTAACTCGTATTCTTCTTAATTTGTTTATAAACACATTGTTATTATTATCATCATTATTATTATTATCATCATTATTATTATTATCATCATCACCATTATTATTATGATTTTTATCGTATGAAAATTCAATCATACGATGATAGAAACACGATGAACATTCTCGTTATTAATTTTGATTAAATATCAAATATATATATTTATACATATATATATGAGTGTATGTATTTGTGTTTTATTTCTCTCTCTCTCTCTCTCTCTTTCTCTCTCTTTCTCGATAAAAATAGATAGATAAACGAGATTTTTGCTAGCGGTGTGGTTATTGGCGAACCGGAAAAAGGAAGGAAGAGGGCACCGTCTTTTACGAGCGAAGCGTGCATTCTTAAAGTTCGTATGCCAAGGGGAAAACGGTTCCCGTCGAGTGTGTACCGTTCTAAACCCGCGTGCAACACGAGCATTTTGCACGCGCGACGAGGAAGCCAGCATTATATTGCGATTAGAGAGAGAGAGAGTTAGAGAGAAGAAGGAGAATAAGAATAAGAATGAGAAAGAGAGAGAATGATTTTCGTCGATCATTAAAATCGAATTAAGATTAATAGAAACAGTATTAAGAAATTTCTATCGAATTAGAAAAAACAAAATGTCGCGTATCCATTCGCCGATCTCTCAATTTTTATCTATTTATTTTATTTTTGTTTCCAAAAGAAAGGATACTTTCGTTTGTTTTATATCCTTTGTTCGTTTGGAATGGCACGAATCTTATTTCATCTTTGATAATTATTTCTTTCGTTTTCTTTTTTTGTTTATTACAGTGTTATAAAATTGAGTTAAAAAAATTGAAATTAGTTAGTATATAGAGATTGTGGAAAGATCAGATCATTTTCGATGCTCTTGTCTGTGTTAGTTGTGTATAAAAAAATAAATGAATAATGATAATGATGATGATGATAATAATATTAATAATAATATGAATAGACGACAATATAGAGTCCTTATTCAATCGAACATATTTTTAATCAAATTCATGAATCAACAAACACAGTATTTATGAAAAGAAGAAATTCGCATCGTTACTATTATTATTACTCCCAATATATATTTATTATCAAACAATAATAAATTGCAACTAAAAATTCTACTCATTTCTACTCTACGAATTTCCGATCGAGCAACGATTATGATTTTTACTGAAATTTAACGACCGATATAAAAAGAAAAGGAAAAATATTCGCGAATATTATCAGATATTTCGTTTCTTTCCCCTCTTAGAATTTCTTTGAATAAATTTGATATATAACAAAGTCTACTAATACAATTCGATTATCTTTTAAAGTTGCGTCTCGAATACAATATGAAAAGTACGACTTACGTATATAGATGGAAGGAAAGTGACTCGCATGGTTAAAACGCTATAAGGGACTCCATATTTGCGCTATTCTCGTCAGGCGCCGTTCTAAATGCCAGTAGCTTTAGTAACGTAGTTCGTTGGAGGAGCAGGATAAAGGTGAAGAAAAATTTTCATACGACGTCCTCGCTCGAAGGAAGAGTAGAAAAAGAAGAAAACGAAAAAGTACAAGAAAAAGAAAAAGAAGAAGAAGAAAAAGAAGGAGAGAAGGAAGAAGAAGAAGAATAAGAAGGAGTGTTTCGAGAATAAACGTTTCTCTCATCGACATATACACACAGACACTGATACAAATACATAGAGACAGGGACACGCGTAATGTAAGCGTGTTTAAAGTGGACGCATGACAAAGGAAGCAAATTTAATATGAACCAGCTATGGACTCGACGCCAATGAAACGAAAATATGCGTGAGTAATGTTATCGTAAGAACGCTGGATTATCTTCGAGATAGATAGATAGATAGATATAGATAGATAGATAGATAGATAGATAGATAGATGTATAGATAGATAAAATGGTAAAGAGAGAAAGAGAGAGAGAATGAAAAAGATAACTTTGGAAAGAATTTTATTTCAGATATCGATTACAGAGACAATTTCTAATAATCTTATAACAACCTTCATATTTATTCTTTCGTTTATGCGTCAAAAAAGAGATCGCGTAACGTTCATTCGAATAAATAATGAATTTATGAATGAGAGAGAGAGAGAGAGAATGAAAAAGATAACTTTTGAAAGAATTTTATTTCAGATATCGATTACAGCGATAGACAATTTCTAATAATCTTCTAACAACCTTCATATTTATTCTTTCGTTTATGCGTCAAAAAAGAGATCGCGTAACGTTCGTTCGAATAAACAATGAATTCATGAATGAGAAAGAGAGAGAGACAGATAGACACACACACAGAGAGAGAGAGAGAGAGAGAGAGAGAGAGAGAGAGAGAGAGAGGAATGAATAAAAGAAAAACAAAAATATGTTTATGCAACTCGCGTTCAAGTAAGTAATTACGATCGTTTGTATTCGAAAGAGACATACACACACACACACACACATACGTACATATATATATATAAATGCACGCATAAATACATACGTATACGCGCATAGAGATGCTTCATACGCATACTATATAAAAACGTAAGAGAGCGTAAATAGGCGTATGTATATATCCGTTAAATATACTACTCGCGCGTCTGTCGTCGTCATCGTCGTCGTTTCGATTTAATACAGGAAGGAAAAAAATATGTAAACGAGACGCTCCTAACTCGTGATCTATCGTGATCGATCGATCGATCGATCGATTCATCTTGTAGATCCTAAACGATTCGTACGAGGATAAGTTTTTCTTTTTTCTTCTTTTTTTTTTTCTTTTTTCTTTTCTTTTCGCTTTTTCTTTACGTTCGGCTATGAATAATTTTATAAGTGATATTAATACAAAAATATTATATATATATAATATATTTTTAATATATATATATTATTATTTTATATATGTATATATTTTTAATATTATATATATATATAATTTTTTTTTTTCTTCAAAGCATTAGAATCAAGTTGATTCGATAGTTATAATAACAACATCAGTATTAGTAGTAATAGGATAGTATGTATCTATCTATAATATGTTGCCAAAGAATCGTCTACCTTGAAACGGCAATTTAGCGAACGATCGATCGTTATAATCATCGCGATAATGTAATTACCAGTGTTACATAACAGCAGCTATGCGAGCGTTAGGATGGATATACGGGCTACTATCTATAGTACAGTAACGATGCGTTTGACGTGCGTTGAGTATAATTACTAAAATGACATGGCACGGTCGCGCTTTGCCATCGAACAACATTACAACGATATGAAATCGGGTCCGCGTTATATATCCCTTGTACGTTTCTTCCCTTCTTATTTTTTTAGTTTTCCAAAAACGATTTTCGAAAAACGATATGATTAAAATAAACGTCAATTAACTCGTCGTAGTCGTAGTTTTAGTCGTACTTGTCCTCATCGTTTCTCCACTTGAAGTTACTCGATGCCGTGTTCCCATTTAATTAGAGTAAACGAGAGATAGAGATAGAAATAGAAAGAAAAGAGAGAGAAAGAGAGAGAGAGAGAGAGAGAGAGAGATAGACGATGGCCACAATTTTTCATTACTCTGTTTATATATACCGTTATTTTCCTCTTCGCGAAGAAAAAAAAAAGGAAAGTCAGTAAATAAATAAATAAATAAATAAAAAAAATATATAGGAGAAATAAAAGAGATAAAAGATTGAAAGAGAGAGAGAGAGAGAGAGATACTTTGGTCTTTTCCATCGATGCAGCGGGTCATTTTCAAAGAGATCCCCTCCCCTCCACCTCTCCTCCACGACCACACCGTGGCCAAGGTAATCCAAACTTTCCTTCGTAAGGGAAGAGTTTGCACAGCAGGTTTTTCTGTTTTTAAAAAGCGCCCCTCGAACATCAAAGCTACTTCTCTCATTCGTTGCTTATTTCTCGAAGTAAACGCGAGGCGGAGTGGGTTGCATGAGGGGGGGGGGGGGGGGGGGAGTCGGGCGTGTAAAGGGCCAATTAGAAAGGAGGAAAATGATTCTCGTCCTTTTTCTATTTTTCTTCTTCTTCTTCTTCTGTTTTTTTTTTTTTATTTTTTTTATTATATACGTTTATCTAATTTTTTTCCTCTTTTTTCGCGAAAAAAAAAGGCACGTTCGAAGGGCGATTGTTTCTTTTTTTTTAGATTTATCTAATTTCTTTTTTTTTCTTGCGAAAAAGAGAAGAAGGAAAAATCGTACGTTCGAAGATCAATTTTTTTTCTTTTTTTTTTTTTTTTTTAATATGTAAAGTGTGCCCATAGAGTTCGAACAGTCGTTAGGAAATTGTTTTGTCCGATTGGAATTTCGAATTGGGTAATTGCGAATAAATTTGTGAATTTCGAGAGGAGTGGTATATCCCGTTAATATTAATAGTAGTAGTAGCAGCAGTAGTAGTAGTAGTAGTAGTAGTAGTAGTAATAGTAGTAGTAGTAGCATCATCGTTGACGTTGACAGCCGCCCTTTCCAGAGATGAAATCACGAGTGATATTTACGTTTGCCCAATCCCTTTCCTCCGCTTACCTCATTCCGACTCCCACTAACCACCCTCCCCTGATCCACCCCTTTGGAGGTAGAATCTACTACCCTGTTCGCAAATTTACCTTCCATCAAGGACGTAATTTCACGGGGGCGGATAAAATCCGGAGATAGCCCGTGAACCTAACAAAAGTCGATCTATTAGACGATCGTGATAGGATGATAGCCGCGAGAAATTTTCGATTAAACTTTTCCACTTCGGGATTCATTTTCAAAAGAGAGAGAAAGAGATAGAAAGAGAGAGAGAGAGAGAGAGAGAGAGAGAAAGCTTTGATACCACGTATAGTACCATATTCGTTTTTTCACTTTTAATGAATAAAAATTGAAAAGTCAAAAGGATATTTTTTTCTCTCTTTCTGTTTTCTTTCTTGTCTTTGTTCTTTTTTTTTTTATTCGCTTTTTGGTTCCGCCCTTATTAGCTTCTTAAATTCGTTATCGCGTATTGTCATCGTTCTAATTGCATACACATATACACGTACGTATACAGAGATATTTGAAAAGAATCGTGATGTTTAATTTTAAAAGAAGAAAGTATGAGAAATGATACATTTGCGGAGGAAAGAAAGTAGAGAAAGAGAGAGAGAAAGAAAAAAAAAAGGAAAGAGTAAAACCAATAAAATAAGGAAAATTGTTTAAAAGAAAAATCGTTCTTCTCAGCGTGAATAAAACATGTTTGTCCGATTTATTATTATTAATAAGAGAAATCTCTAAACGCTTAGCGGTAATTCAATACGTACGTCATATATAATACGTGAAGCCGACATTGATATCATACATACACACACACGCACACGCACACATACACATACACGTACGTACATATATATTTATATGTACGTCGTACAATATAACTACTAACGAACCATAACTCGTTGCATTCGGAGAAACTGAAGTTTTAAAACGTGATCCCTTACACATACACACATACCTACAAACATAGCCAGACATACATAGCATAGATACACAGACACACACACACACACACACATATTTATTTCACCAGTCAAACGTCGTTGAAATATGTAACAGTCAACTCGAACGTGTCGTATGGGCTTTCGTCGTAAGAAGTTTCTTCTTCCTATCGAAGCGCAACAGGACCGGAAACGAATAACGATATCAATTTGACGAGATATCGCAAAGAGATTTTTCGAGATACGTTCGTCGCGACACGCATGACTCGTGTACGTACATACACACACACACACACACATATATATGTACACAATATATAGTAACTTTCGATCGCATTGGACGTGTCACGTACCGTCGGATATCTCCAGAAAATTCGTATCTATAGATATCTACCATTACTAGTAGATGGTTATATGTCTATATATTTGTATATATATGTCTCTGTGTGTGATTACATTTAAAAACATACACACGTAAATATACATACATACATACATATATATGTGTATATGTGTATGTATATATGTTTATATGTATATATGTATGTAACGCATAGGATAGAAGTGGTAAGCAATATCGGAGAATGCTTCGATGCTTCGGTAATATGCAATACCTACTCTCTCTCTCTCTCTCTCTCTCTCTCTCTCTCTCTCTCTCTCTCTGTCCTCCCCTCTTTCACTCTCTTCAGTGTCCTCTTGCAGTAATGCTCCGAGATCGATCAATGCGAGACACGATACGTGTCACTCCTCATGAAACTGCATCCTCTTTGCTATACGATATATCCGCCCTTTCTCTCTCTCTCTTTCTCTCTCTCTCTATCTCTATCTCTATCTCTATCTCTATCTCTATCTATCTATCTTTATCTCTGTCCTCTGTCTCTGTCTCTGTCTCTATCTCTGTCTCTGTCTCTCTTTCGCGAACGTGGATTCCTTCGACCCTTCACCGTTCAACTTCTATTCGTAAATCGAAAAGACACTCGTAAATCTTTTCGAATTCTTTTATATACTATAGATACATACTCTTATAGATAGATATTCTCGAGTTAGATTCAAGAGTATTATAAATAAACGTAAAAGGATAGAGGAAGAGAGAGAAAGAGAAAGAGAAAGAGAGAATGCTTGCTAATATTTTACGTACTATAATCTCGTGTTACCCTCTCTTTCTCTCTCTCTCTCTCTCTTTCTCTCTCTCTCTCTCTCTGTTTCTCTGTCTCTCTTTTTTTGTCTCTCTTTTCGATTAGGAGAACGAAACGATAAAGAGGAATGCGTCCACCTTTTATCGTTCACATACCGCACTCGAAATGAACTCGAGATAACGTTAAGAGACATTCCAATGGAGGAGTAAAAGGAGTAAGACGAGGTGGAGGGGGAAGGGGTGGTGGAGGAGGAAGAGAAAGAGGAGAAGGTGCAGGAGAAGAAGAAGAGAAAGAAGAAGATGGAAGAGATCTTAGAGAGCATTCGTCACGATGAAAAGAGAAGATAACAACAATAGCTCGTAGTAGTTGTCTTTGGTCAAGTAGTACAAAAATGACAGTAACGAATAGTTGCGGTGGTGCATTAGCTCGTAAAGCATATTAGTCGATGCTTCTGATAAATAGTATCGTTTGCCACACACACACACACACACACACATATATAGATATAGATATATAATGGTTCTTCTCGTTACACTTTCAATACTATCGATACACACACCCTTTGCGTTTTATGATCGTATTAAGGGAAAGTTCGATACAATCAAACTTCGCTCGTTCGAGTTCCAATGAAAAAAATTGAATTATATGATGCACCGTAAAAAGACGACGAATATTTCATTAATGGTGAATTAATTGAAAGTGCGGTGATAGGGAAAGGCTCAACAATCTCGAAGTTACTAATTGGTAAAGAAATTATTGTTTTCTTTTTTTTTTTTTTGTTGCTTTTTCTTTCTCTTCTTTTTTTTTCTTTTTTTCTTTTTATTCTTTAAATCACTCGATACTATCTTATATCATTTCGAAAATCTATTTTCGAGAGAAAGAGAAAGAGAGAAAGAGAGAGAGAGAGAAAGGAATAAGGAAGTTATCGGAGAAGAAGATACTGGGTTCTTAGCTATCTATCAGAACGTAACGGTAAACCGGATAAGAGTGGATAAGAGGGTTGAGAGAGACTATCCATCGACGAGATTCGCTCGCGGAGAAATGTTAACAAACAATGCGCCGACCGATCTTATTCAGTAACCTCGTGAAAAATTATCTTCGGCCGTCGTTCGCGCGTTATATTTTAACGTAACTCGAGTAGTATGTTAGATATATGGACATATATATATATGTGTGTATGTATATGTGTACGTACATATATACATATATATACATGTGTATATACATATACATGTTTCTCTCTATATACATATATATATATATATACACATATATTTATGTATACATACACACACACTTACACATATTATAAGCTTATTTCCCTTGTGAAGAATAGCGAGATAGCTAACAACGTCCTCTTGAAAGAGGAAGAAAGGTTGTTGTAGTAATTTATGCGAAGAGTTTACGAGGATAGCAGGTACCCTTCGCGATTAGAAACGTCCAACGATCCTTCTTTCTCGTTCAAACTAAAAATTGTGTTTCGCTGCTCCAGAACGAGAGAGAAAAAAAAGAAAGAGAGAGAAAGAGAGAGAGAGAGAGAGAGAAAGAGAGAGAGAGAGAAATAAATGAAGAGACGAGGGTGAGAGGAGTAAAATGTTCGTGCAAGCCTCGCTATTCTTTTCGGTAGAGATAAAGCACAAACCAGCCACCCTCGACGACCTCGAGCTATGGCCAGTGAGAGAGGGTAGTGATAGTAATGGTGCTGATAGTAATGGTGGTGGTGTTGTTCGGAGAGGTGGGAGATGAGGTGATGGGGTTGGTGAAAGAGGGGTTGGGTGGTAGATAGGAGGATAACTCCCAAGGGTGGTTTTGACGCCAGCAACGTGGCGCCTCGAACTACCGAACTTCGAAACTCGCGACGTCAACTTTAAACGTTCTCGTAGGAACGAACTGAACTTCAAAAACTTTCGACCACACGATCTCTTCCTCCACCTCTTCCTACTTCTTCACCCTCTCCCCTCTTTAACCTCCTCATCTAGAAACTTCAGGTTAAACTCGTTCTACATATGATGATTTTGTTGTTCGATATATATATATATATATGTACGTATATAATATTTCTTATAAGAATTATATCCCTTGGTAAAAAGTTAAATGCAACTACAGAAAAAGATAGATAATTGTATGAGAAAGCAATATACCTAATAAATTATTTGTATATAAATTATTAATAGTGTTGGTGTCTGTTACAATCTCGAGTTAATTGCGTAACCTATATGATGTATTTATATTATATAGTATATAATTATATTGTTAAATTAATAGAGAAAAGAAAATGAAAAGAGAAAAGAAAAAAAAAAGAAAATAACATACGGAGGAATGAAAGAATGTGATTCTTTAGAATTTGTTTATCCTGCATCGTATGAAAAATGTCGAAAATATATACGTACGAAAAATACACGCACACACACATACACACACATATAGCATCCGATATCTCCGGTATCTTGAAGATATCGAATTCCTCTGTAGTCAGTGCTTTCGTAAGACAGTTTAGCGCCTTCTTGGCGCACTTTCGATGCTGTGTTTCATCGTGGCAAAACGTTACGAAGTTCGGTCGTATATAGCTTGGTTAAATATATACATACATATTTACGGTGAGTTTCGCTCTTATCAGTTTGCTCGTGCCAACGAGGCACGTTCCATCGTTATCAACTAGTTGCCTGTATTTTATACACATTACCAAACGATTGTACCGTTTCTATCTTTCTTTTTTCTTTTTTTTTTTTTTTTTAATTCTTTCTCTCTCGTTCTGTCTATTTCTGTCTCTCTTTTTTTACGACGAAAAAGACAAGTTTTCTTTAATCGTTCTGTTTTATGACAGAAGCCCATTATATATCGACAACCTTTTCCGTATCGGATTCATTCAACTATCTTTTAACGCAGGTATGATAAAAAAAAATCTTACGTAACATAATACTTCCCGAGTCATCGATAGATCTCGTCTGATAAATCAAACGTTTCTATTTTATCTTCGATTGTTTATTTTTTTTTTCTTTCTATATATATATATATTTTTTTTTTTTTTTATAATACCACCATTATACTGCATAATATACTACTTTTTCGAAGTAGTGACAAAGAGACTTTCACTGTCTTTCTCTCTCTTTCTCTCTCTCTCTCTCTCTCTTTATATATATATATATACCTATCTATTTCTTAAAACTATTCGGAATACCAAGCTGAGTTCTTCGAACGTACACGTCAATACACCGTGAAAGATCCTTATCGATACTTCCTACTTTATATTATAAAAGAAGCTTCGAACAATGAGCAAGAGAACATAATACACCATCGGAGAAGATGAAACTCGTTTCGAAGGGGATCGAACTCTTACGACATTGTATCTCTCGTTATAGTCGTCGTCGTCGTCGTCGTCGTCGTAGTCATAATCGTTGAAAAACGTTATTTGCATTCGTATCGAGAAATATCGAGAGATTCTCAAGAGGAGGCTACGCGATACCGTTGAACCTTACAAAGTGATCTAAGTTGTCGAATTTCCGACGAATTTGATATGTCTAAAAAGAAAGAGATAGAATGAGATCAAGAGAGATCAAAAGAGAGAAAGAGAGAGACAGAGAGAGAGAAGTAAAGGGTAAGAGATAAAAAGAAAGAAATAAGAGGTAAGAGGGTGAGTTGGTCAGGCTTGAAGAACGCATCGATATAAAAGAAAAAAAGAAATCTTCCGATAATCTTTCTTTCTCTTCTTCGTCGACCCACATTCGCGTTTTGCTGCTCGTTGCTCCGTCATCAAGGTGGAAACTTTTATCTCTTTCTCTTTATCAGTGTAAGTTAGTGTGCGTTACCAGAACAACGTACCGAGTCGAACGAACTTGATACCACAAATGCCGATGGTAGAAAGAGAGAGATAGATAGTCGTACGCCAACTGATTTTAGTACTTATCGATTAAACCTGACCCGGATATATCAGTGTCGCTTTGAGCACAAAACCGGCTAATCGAGAATTAATGGCACCACATCACACCGCACTACATCGCATCGCACCGCACCGTACCGTACCGCATCGCACCGCACCGCACCGCACCGCACCATACCGGACAAACGCTTTACCAACCGTGGAAATTTCTTTCTTTGCTTTACTTCTCTTTTTCCTTCCTTTTTCTTTCTCTTTCTTTTTTTCTTTCCTTTTTTCTTGTCTTTTTTTTTTTTTCGTTCGTTCGTTCGTTCGTTCGTTCGTGTGTTTATTTTTGTTTGCTTACTTGTTTGTTTCTTTTTATTATTCTTCCTCGCCAAACGATTTACCGCTGCTCTTTACTTTTTCTCTATCTCCATCCCGTTCTATTTTCTTTCTTTCGAGTATCACTGTAAAACGAGTAATGTCCTGAAAACGCGTTCTTGATTAAGCCATTAAGCCACCTTCGACCTTGATTTAATTTCAAAAAAGAGGAAAAGGAAATAGAGAGAGAGAGAGAGAGAGAGAGAGAGATCGTTAATTGGAGGACATAATAAAAAGAATTCGAACGATTTTTCTTTAATTTCGATTAGATAGAAAATTCATTTGAAATTATTCCATTGTTTTTAACATTTTTCTTTCTTTTTTTTTTTAACATCGCATCAACTTCCAGCTTGATTTAATTATAATTTCAAAAAAAGTACGCTAATTATAAATAGAGAGAAAAAGAGAGAGAGAGAAAGAGAGAAAGAGAGAGAACATTAATTGGAGGACATAAATAAAAAAAGTCTAAGGTATTGTTCTTTAATTTCGGTCTGTTAAAAAATTCATTTTTAATTATTCCTATATTTCTTAAACTTCTTAGCATGCCACTACCTTCTAGCTTGATTTGATTTTAATTTCGAAAAAAACATAGAGATAGATAGATAGAGAGAGAGAGAGAGAGAGAGAGAGAGAGAGAGAGAGAGAACGTTAATTGTAGAACATAATAACACGAGTCTAAATGATTGTTCTTTGATTTCGATTCGATAGAAAATTCATTCGAAATTATTCCTTTGTTTCTTAAGCTATTCAACATCGAAATACCTTTGTGCTTGATTAAATTTTAATTAAAAAAAAAAAATAAAAAAAGAAAAAAGACAGGAGTTAGAGAAAAAGCCAGAATTAAAGATAGAGAAGAAGAAAGAGGACGTTAATTAGAGGACATAATAAATAATAATAAAAAAAAAGAAACAAAAAAAAAGGAGTAGAATGAATTATTCTTTAATTTCGTTTCGATGGAAAATTCATTTCAAAGAATTCATTTTAAATGATTCTTAATTTGTTTTTTCTTTTTTTCTAACATCGCACGTCTCTCGAAAAGAAAAAGGAAGAGAGAAAGAGAGAGTGAGAGAAATAAAAAAGAAATAATTACAGCATTCTTTGAGTAAACACGTTCTTTCTTCTCGTACCGTGCTTTATTTCCTGTTAGCGCATGCTTTCAAGGCTGGTTTCCTTGGTTAACCCCCATGAGAAAGAGAGAGAAAGAGAGAGAAAGAGAGAGAGATAGAGAGAGAGATAGGGTCGATGACGTTATTTAAAATAGAACGCTTGGGGGTAGAATATTGTACAGCGGTAGATTATAATTGACGGGAGAAATAATATTTAAAGAGGAAAAGAGAGAGAGAGAGAGAGAGAGAGAGAGAGGGGGGAAGAAAAAAGAAAGATAGATCATAGTACAATATAAAACCAAAAAATCCTTGCACGTGATAAAAAATGATTGCACCTTTAAAACTCGACGCGTTGTATCGGCATCGTTATTCTCCAATAAAAAAAAAAAGAAAAGAAAAGAAAAAAAAAGGAAAAATACAAAAAAAAAAGAGAGACAAAATATACGGAAAAGAAAAATACGAATAAAAAAAAAACCAGTGAGAGAGAGAAAATAAATAAAGTTTCTTTTTCAACTCTTCTTTTTTTCAAGGAAAAAAAAAAGGGAAGCATGGCTTTCATGTTAACGACCGAGATACATACATACATACATACATATATATATATAAACACACATACCTCTATACACAACACACACATATATCACGATTCTGTGGAATCGACTAGTCCATCGACGACATGTTTACATCGTGCCGGTGTATATGTATGTATGTACGTAGCTAGTGTGAAACAAACGCTTTTAACAGCTAGTAGGTGTTCCTTGAGAGAAGCAACATTAATAATACAGTTATGTAACGAGCCACGAGCACGAGGGTTATTAGTATCTCCGAGGCGTTCCAACCATGACGCCATGAATCGGATTTGCTGCTGGACGTAACGTTATACTCTCTTTCTCTCTCTCTCTCTTTCTTTCTGTCTGTCTGGCTGTCTGTCTTTCTCTCTCTTTCTATCATAGGCACATGTACACATTCGCACACGTAAGTACTACGTTTATTACGCCTTAGAGAACAACGACGAGGTTCGAGTTAATTACCGGTGGAAAAGCTGTCCGGAAAACTCTGTTCTCAGCCGAAATAGACGTATCGCGTGTTTTTCACCCCCTTTACCACACACCTTAAAATCCTCGTAAAAATAAGGAAGAGAAATTAATAAGGAATTTGAAAGATAGAGAATATATATATATATATGCGTGTGTGTGTGTATATATATATATATATTTTTGTTTGTTCGCGTTCTCTCATCGTCGAGGATTAAAAATTATTATCTTTCGTATCTCTTTTCTTTTCTTTTTTTTATAATATATGTGCGTTACGATTAATGGAGAAATAAAGAAGAACACTCTTATGCAGGTTGAAAATTTTCGTATTATAAGAAATCGTTTGAAATAAAGAAACAATAATTGACATAATCGAGGGAACAGTTATTATCGTTGGTTGTAGTTCGTAATAAAGGTGCAAAGAAGAATCTTCTTTGTTGATTAATAATGAAAGGATCATCGGCTGTTCCTGTTACTGTGTGTCGAAGGGAAAGGAAAAGAAAAAATGGAGAAAATAATAAGGAAAAAAAAAAAACAGAAAAAGAAGATCTTTCTTTTCTCCTTTTAAGAATAAAGTTAATCCGATTGTTACAGGTGAGGAGTTGGTAACGGTGACTCCGTCGAACGGAGGACAGCAAGACGGTTGGAAGGTTCAACACCAACAACAACAACCACAACAACAACGTTGTCAGCGTGGACAATTGCAAACGGTAAATAAACGAACTCGTCCTAGCCCGCCTCCACCGCCCCCGCCACCCCCGCTCATATCTTGCAAGGTCAATGCCAAGGATATCGGCAAGTATTTTGATTGGCCGAACAAGGAGAACACGCCTGGAAATGCCGTGAATAATAATCCAATTGCTAAGGGTGCAGTCAGTAGAAAGGCAAGGATTTTTTTACAAAAGAAGGATCAAGAAAAAGAAGAAGTGGGGGAAGGTTGGTGGAGGCAGGAGGAAGAAGAGGAAGAGGAGGAGGAGAAGGTAAAGAAGGAAGAGAAGAGGAAGAAGAAGGAGGAGGAGAAGGAAGAGGAGGTGGAGGTGGAGGTGAAGGAGGAGGAGGAGGAGGAAGAGGAAAAAGGAGAATCAATAAACGAAATGGGCTCGAATCTTAGCAGGCACAATGGCAAAGGCCTAACTGGCCGTAGAACACAATCTTCGGGAAACTTGTGCGAACCACCCAAGGGAAAATTCAATGGTATGGGGAAGATTCTGGTGCCTTGCTCTAGCAGCTCTCAGAGAGAAAGGTCAGTTCTTCGATCGATTTTCAGAGACCGCTTTCGGTAAAGTTGCGGTACCTTCCGAACACGTTTATTGCCTTTTATACGCCAACGCTTTTTCTCTCCTACACAAGTATATTTCCTTTCTCTTACTGATCCCCTTTTTTCTCATTCTCTCTATTACGATAAACTTAAGTAGGTTATGATATATGTTGGATACGTATGTATATACGTGTGTACGTAGAGAACTCTTATTTTTCTTTTATCGGAACGATTATCTTCAACGTTTACAGATTTTTCGTTCGATTATTTGTTTGTTTTTTGCTCCGTTTGTTCGTTTGTACCTTTTTTTCTTTTCTTCTTTTTTTTTTTTAAATTTCAGAAACGAACATTGCGTCAGATATTAAAAGGATAATAACGGCGAAATCCCTTTCTCGAGTAAATTCGATGGAAAGAGTTAAATCGCGTTGCACATTTAAACCGGGTTAAATTGAATTCAATTGCATTAAACATTATTATTATCATTACATATTATAATTCCATCGATCGATCGATCGATCGATCGATCATCGTATGCGTTATAAATCGTTTCAAAAGCCTGACGACGCTCGTTACACACCGAATCGATAATAATTTCGATTATTATGTTATTTAACAGTAATAATGATTATGTCTTCTAACTAAACGTTGATTCGTCCATTCGTTCGTTCGTTCGTTAGTTCGTTCGTTCGTTAGTTCGTTCGTATCGAGTTTACCGGATTTTAAGTCGACAAGATATTATCGTTGATGCTTTGAGAAAAAGACCGTGAACGATGAAAAAGAATGAAACGATTATAAAGAAAGGCCGGGAGCACTAGTTAACGAGGAAGCCAAGCTACATCTAAACGCTTTTTCCGTTCATAACCGACACATTTAATTGGTGTCCGATGTAACGCGATTAACGGACTCCTCAATTTTCTTCGGTTACTTTCTATGTGTCCGTATTTGTAGGGATAACGGGTGAAACTTTCGTATTATCTTACACTTGAAATTTATTTGAGATACCTGATATTTATCAAGTCGCGATTTCGACATTACGAATTTTGTTTGTTTGCTTATTTTTTATCTTTCTTTTTTTTTTTAAGGACAACAATTCTTTGAACCATCTTTTATTTTTTTCTTTTTTCTTTTTTACTTTCATTGAATAGTATCTAAAGTCTCGTAATCGACAGCTTCGATCGATTCCAATCGGTACACCCGATATATTACTTATAAAGGACGTATTTCTCTCTTTCTCTTTTTCTTCTTTTTTTCTCTCTTTCTCTCTATATCTTTCTCACTTTAAAACCTTCAAACCGGAAGCAGATCGTAATTAAAAGAATCGCGCGAGGGAGCATAGCGAACGAAACCTTCCGGTGGTTCATCTTTTTATCCTTCTCTTCGCTCGACCTAATAATCACTTTTTCATGGGACGGATTTCAAACGGATTACAAACGGATTTTAGGTCATGAATCACGCAAAACTCTTAACAGATTTTCTTTTTTTTTCTCTATCTCCCTCCCTTTTTTTTTCTTCCTCTATTCGAAAGATTACATCGATTACGAGAAATTATTATCCAGATAGTTGCAAAAGTAGTTGTACATTAACATCTCACGTGTAATTAATAATTAATTAATAATTGATTGATAATGGATAAAATCCATTATCGTATTCGATATTTATTAATGAGTCTTCCTCTTTCTCTCTCTCTCTCTCTCTCTCTCTAAAAAAAAATAATTCTCATCCTTTTCCTTTCTTCTACCTTTTTAATAATTTTATCAGTAGGAAATATATATATCGTAAGACGGACCTAATACGTAAGAGACACGTAGCTAATATACTATCCTCCATTAAATAAATATCATCTTACGAAATGGGCGTCCGGCGCCAAAGGGCGTCTGGGATTATGGCGCGTCATTTCACATGCCAGTGATTTTCCGGCGTCTCTCGGAAAATCGTTAACAATACTCCCTAGTGTTGCGTTGCTTAAATAACCGAGGAAGGAGTTACGAGGAAGGTTACTTGTCGGTTGAATCGCTGCTCCTGGTCATGAGATAATTTAAAGACCCTCTTTAAGGTTGGCCACTCGTTCAACTGGGACAGCTTCTTCCTCCGTTTAAAGCCTCGTTTACACGAAAATCCCCTTAGTTTAAAGGTTGCTTTAGGTTTATGAGAATTAAAATATATCTTGGTTATATAACGATATCGGTTTGCTCGAGCGTTGTTAACTAAAACGTAGATAACGTAAAATTGCTTTGTATTATTGTTCATTTTTATAAAAAATATATATATATCGTTTAACTTTTTTTTGTGTGATATCGTAACAATTGCAATGATATTTGCTGATATACAGCAGGTACAAGTTTTGTGGCTCGCTACCGAACCATTTGGACGACAAGGATGTCTTGGATGACGATCGGAGAGAGAACAATAACATCATGTCGGATACCATTAGTGGAAATCTCGGAGGTACGCTGCCGCACAAGAAACGATCCTTGGGAGTTCATTTCTCTGACGGTGGGCCCACTGGTGCTTTGGATCTTGTTAAACATCGATCACAGGATTCCTTGGACGAGAACGATCCCTGGAGGTGAATGACGTTTTAATTAAAATACCGAAGTGTTTTCCTTTCAAGAATTCAATTTTCAAACATATATGTGTGTGTGTGTGTGTATGTGTGTGTGCAAATTCCATAAACATCGTTGTATATTTTATTTGCACGTAAAATGGACGATTGCCACGTAAAACAAACTTTATTATAATCTCATCTATCGCTCTAAGCTGTTTAATATATGAAATAACGTAGAAGAAAAAAACATATATATATATATATATATATATATATATATATATATATATTAAACATAAAACAAAATATAAATATATAAAAAATAAAAAAAAACATATATATATATACACAAATCCAATCCATTTTGTTATTGCAGATATCAGCAAAGCGACTTGGACTTGGTAAGATGTCGACATGGTAATTTTGATTCCGTCAGAAGAAATCGTAGCATCG